>NC_091471.1:328929627-328942127 GCF_036971445.1 Narcine bancroftii
TCCACAGTCGGAGAAGTCAGAGATGTTCCAGAACTGGAGTGTAAAGGTGAAAGGGGAAAAACATTTAGCAATTGAGGAACATGCACTCGTCACAAGAACTGCTGGAACAGAGTTGAAATGGTGAATGCTAAAGTTTTAACATTTAAGAAGAATTTGACAGGTCTATGGAACTGGGAGGTGTCAGAAAGCGGCTTAGGGGTCGAGGCACAGGTTCAGACTTTATTCCTGCGCATAGAAGAATGAGGGGAGATTTGATCGAGGAGTTTAAATTTATGAGAGGGACAGAACAGAACATTACACCACTGAAACAGGCCACTTCGGCCGTTCTAGTCTGTGCCGAACCATTCTTCTGCCTCATCCCACTGACCTGCACCCAGTCCATACCCCTCCCATCCATATGCCCATCCAATTCTTTTTAAATGATAAAATCTTCTCTGCACACTTCCTATCTCATTGATATCTTTCCTGTAGTTCGGTGACCAAAACTGCACACAATTCTCCAAATTTGGCCTCACCAATGTTTTCGTACAACTTTACCGTAACATCCCAATACTGTGATTGATGAATGCCCAGTGTGCCAAAAGCTCTCTTTATGACCCTGCCCACCTGTGACAATTCTGGAATTCATTGTCCAAACGCCCCATCTACCTCTCCGATCACTTGCTCTCTGTGACCTCATGTTCTGAGGAAATACTTTGTGTGACCTGACCTGACAAGGTCAAGAAAGGGTTTGGAATTGGGTGGCTCTGAAAGACTCGTGATTCCCCCCCCACCACTACTCCGACATTACCTTGTCTCCCACACCAGCGTGGCCAATAATCTGCTTAGCCACCCTGGCGGTTCCGGGTTGAACTCGACAGTGTACAGACGTGACCCGGGGCTGCAGTAGCCTGGCAATTCTAACGGCAGAGTAACCGCAGTAGGTGCCCAGTTCCAACGCTCTGTTCGGATTCACCTCCGACACAATCTGGTCCAGGATCAAACCTAGTAAGGAATCATCAGAATCAGGGATTTATCGTCGAAGGCATGTAAGGAGACTCACTGTTCTGCAGTACCATTAACAGGTGCAACTATCGCTGTTCAAAATTACATTTAAAAATAAGTAAATTCGTGGAATAGGAGGAGAAAGTGAGGCCTTCTGTTCAGTCCATTCGGGAATCTGGTGGCAGAGGGGAAGAAGCCATCCTTGTGCCACTGAGAGCTTGTCCTCAGGCTCCTGGACCTTTACCTCGATGGGGGCAGAGTGAAGAGGGGCCTGGGGGGTGTGGGGGGTCTTTGAGGATAGAGGCTGCTTTTTTAAGACGCTGCCTCGCTTCTTGGTTGAGTGAAGTTGGTGCTCGGGATGTTACAGGCGGGGTTAACAGCCCTCTTGTCCTGTTCCAGGCGATGAGGCGATCAGCCAGAATACTCTCCACCTGTAAAAGTTTAAATGAGACTCAGGCACCTCACAAAATAGGAGCCATCTTCATGATCGCATCAACACAGAGGCTCCAGGACAGAGGTTGACCTCCAGGAATTTGAACCCCTTGATCCTCTCCGTGACTGAGCCCTTGACGAGGACCAGGTCGTGTTCCCCTGACTCCCTCCTGAAGTCTCTTTGGTTCTGCTGACGTTGAGCGCAAGGTTGTTGTCGTGACACTGCTCAACGAGCCGATCTATCTCCCTACTGCATGCTCCCTCGTTGCCGGCTACAATTCTGCCGACGACTGTGGTGTCACCGGCAAACTTGTACATAGAACACTTCAGCCCAGTACAGGCCCCATCAGCTGTCAAAGTTGTGCTCTGGGCTGGGCACAGGTTAGTGGGACCAGGCAGGATAATAGTTCAGCACAGACTAGAAGAGCTGAATGGCCTGTTTTCTGTGCTGTCGTGTTCCATGGTTTTACGTGGGGCTCAGAAAGCTGCAAGTTGAATGGCAGACAATCAAAAAGCGAATGAATGGATCTTGGAAGGCATTCGGGCTGGAAGGAATTACAAAGGGATGTGTGTTCGGGCTGCAAGGGATTATCAAGATAAGGACAACAGTTGGGCGCAACTCAACCCCCCCCCAACTAATGAAGCCCAGCATCCCATAGACCTTCTTAACTATCCCATCAACCTGCGCGATGACCTTGAGGGATTAATGGATTTAGACCCCCCAAGGTCCTCTGATCCTCCACATTGTTCAGTAACCAACCATTAACCCTTCTGGGTTGTCCGTCCAAAATGCATCACCTCACACTGATCTGGATTGAACTCCATATATTCCTTAAAAAAAGTACTAACTCCTCCCTATCCCATAACCCTCTATTTTTCTTCCATCCTTGGGCCTGTTGAAGAATCTCTTAAATCTGCCAGCCTCCACCACCACCCCTTGGCGAGGCATTCTAGGCCCCCACAACTCTCCGTGTAAAAATAAAATTTCCCTCCCTTCACTTTGTCCAGACGTCCTCTGGTGTTTGGGTCAACATGGTCAGTGTGGCTTTGTGAATGGAAGGTCGCACCTCATGAGCCTAATTGAGCTTTTCGAGCAGGTCACAAATGAAATTGGATGGTCGGGTGATAGATGTGGTCGACATGAATTTTAGCCAGGGGATTCGACAAGGTTCCCCACGACAGATTCATCCAGAGGGTCATGAGGCACGGGATTGGGAAGCTTGGCTGGGCAGATGATAAAATGGGCTTGGAGGAAAAATGTAGGGAGCAGTAGTGGAAGGAAAGGATTCTGCCTGGAGGCTGGGGACTAGCGGGAGAACTGCAGGGATCTGTTCTAGGACCCCCCTGTTCTCTGTGATTTTTGTAAATGACTTGGACGAAGAGGCGGAAGGTCAGGTCAGTCAGATTGCGGATGACAGGAAGATTGGGGGAGTTGTGGATGGAGCTGAAGATTGTCGAAGGTTACAAGAGGATCTAGACAGGATGCAGAGTCGGGCGGAGAAATGACAGATGGAGTTCAATTCAGATCAGTGTGAGATGATGCATTTTGGAAGGACAAACCAGGAGGGTTAATGGTCGATAACAACTGTGTGGAGGAACTGAGGGACCTTGGGGTCCAAATCCATACATCCTTCAAGGTCACCGTGCAGGTTGATGGGATCATAAAGAAGGCCTCTGGGTCACTGGGCTTCATTAGTCGGGGGGGGGGGGGGGGGAGACGAGAGGTCACATTGCAACTCTACAAATCTCTGGTGAGACCCCACTTGGAGGATTATGTTCAGTTCTGGTCACCTCATTACAGGAAGGAATGTGGAAGCTACAGAGAGGTGGCAGAGGAGATTCACCAGGATGTTGCCTGGAAACAAGGTTTGAGACAAGGTTATCAGAAGAATGGGAGGAGACAAGATTCTGAGAGACAGAGAGGACGGCCAGCACCTGTTTCCCAGGGCGGGATCAGCAAACACCAGAGGACGTCTGAACAAAGTGAAGGGAGGGAAGTTTAGAGATAAGTGATTTTTACGGAGTGGTGAGGGCCTGGAATACCTTGCCAGGGGTGGTGGTGGAGGCTGGAACATTAGGGGCATTTAACCGACTCTTCAACAGACCCATGGATGGAAGGGTTATGGGGTTAATGCATTTTTTAAGGAATATATGGGCCAAAGGGCCTGTACTGTGCAGTATTGTTCAATGTTCTATATAATCCAGACACAAGTCGATGCATGGCATTATCAGTTAGGCATTGTAAGAGCGAGTCTCAGGCAACCGGAAAATTCGCATATCCGGCTCTCGCGATCCCGTAGGTGCCGAAACCGGCGCCTTATCTGTAACCCACCTTTCTCATCGCCCACGTTCATAGCGCCCATTCGGAGGTCCGGCAGAACTCATCGATGGTGTCACCACACTCTGGGGGTCGCCGGCTGTGGCCCTCTGCCACCACATACTTCAG
Source organism: Narcine bancroftii (assembly GCF_036971445.1). NCBI lineage: Eukaryota > Metazoa > Chordata > Chondrichthyes > Torpediniformes > Narcinidae > Narcine > Narcine bancroftii. Next base: position 328,933,490 of record NC_091471.1, read on the forward strand.
CAGGCGTTCCGGCTGGGTGCTGCCAGTCAGCCGGTTGCGCAGGTGTTCGATTCCATCGTACCATAACAGCAGGAGCATTGCCTTGCGACGGTTGAGTGAGGAGAGGACCACGGGGAGAAGGAGGCAGACAGCGATCGCCCGGTGCACAGCAGGAACATCTACGGGAGGAGGGTGAAATGGAATCACAGTCAACACGCTCGGCCTGTTGCAGGATCCGGCCTCAGCCCCTCACGTCGAGATGCCATCCGGATCAGTGTGAGGTAAAGCATTTTGGAAAGGGTTAATGTTTGGTTACTGAACAGTGTGGAGGAACAGAGGGACCTTGGGGTCCAAATCCAGACATCCCTCAAGGTCGCCGCACAGGTCGATAGGATAAGAAGGCCAATGGGATGCTGGGCTTCATTAGTCGGGGGGAGATCAAGTTCAGGAGTCGAGAGGTCAAGTTGCAATTCTACAAATCTCTGGTGAGACCCCACTTGGAGGATTGTGTTCAGTTCTGGTCACCTCATTACAGGAAGGATATGAAGCTCTGGACAGGGAGGCAGAGGAGATTCACCAGGATGTTGGATTGGAAACGAGTCTCAGAAGGCCATGGACTTTTCTCTCTGGAACGTTAAAGGATGAGGGGAGACTTGATAGAGGTCGACAAGATTCTGAGAGGCATCGATAGGGTGGACGGCCAGCACCTATTTCCCAGGGCGGGACCAGTGAACACCAGAGGACACCTGTACAAAGTGGAAGGGAGGAAGGTTTTTTAAAATTTTTACACGGAGAGTTGTGGGGGACCTGAATCCCTCGCCAGGGGGTGGTGGTGCAGGCTGGAACATTTGAGACATTCAGGCCCACGGATGGAAAGAAAATAGAGGGTTACAGGGCAGGGAGGGGTTCGCATTTAGTGTTCACAGATAACAAACACAGATCAAGGAAACTTTCTCAGCCCTGCCACCTGGTCGAAGAACTCTTTTGTGGGTTTTGCAATGGATGTAAAAAAAACAAGGCAAATTGTCCTGCTTACGTCCAAGAAAGGGGCTCCTGATCTTCGACGTGGTTGTCCCTTTGAAACCCCTCGAGAGCCGCTCCCTTTCTGCTCCAAAGTCCAGGAACTCTTGCAAAAAGGCTGCAGCGTGCAACTTGACGCTTTTGGACTGTGCAGGGATTCTGCGTGGAACGGGTCCAGATCTCGGGATTGAAAGAGGTTGGGGAGGGGGGGGGGGGGGGGGGGGGTCGCGAAAGTAGGTCATTTGCAGTGTGACCCGCTGGCTGGAACTGTGCTCGTGCAACTGGGACCTGGTGCGGGGGCGGGAGGGACTCGTGGCCCCTCCACTTGTCTGAATGCTGTGGAATTACAGGTGGGTCCGGCTCAAACTTTTTCGGACAGTCAACGTCAAAAAGTCTAGACTCCAACACCACCCAGAAATTGCCGAAGCTCTCCTCTTGCAGTCAGAGAGAGAGAGAGAGAGTCCTCCCCACCAACAGTGACCGTGGATTTGCCTCCAGTGCCCCTCTACTCCAAACTGGGCTCGGATCCGAACCTCCGACAGGAAGCCCCTTCTGCGCCCTATCGTGTCCCCATTCTGGTGCACTCCTCGGCTGACGTCCAACAGCCCAGGGCGAGTACCCCTGCCCTCTCTCTCCTCCCCCCCACCGCAGTCCCCAGCGGCCTTGCCCTCTCGATTCCTCAGCAGCCCTCTGCTCCTAGAGGTCACCTCCTCAGAAGGCTGGGAGGAAGGATTTAAATAGCATTACAGTAGATCAGTGCTTACAGAGAAACGCTGCGCCCATTGGTACACGGCAACTGGGGTGGGTGGGTGTGTGTGTCTGTCTGTGTGTGGGTGCTGTGTCCGTGTGTATCTGTCTGTGTATATGTGTGTCTGTCTGTGTCTCCATGTCTGTGTGTATGTGTGTCTGTGTGCTTTGCACGCGCGTTGTGTGCATGTGTGTGTAAGGGATACTGGAATGTGAAGAGTCAAGCAAGTGCTTAATTAAGAATGAAGCGTTGTCATACCCACACTCATGTTTGGCTCCGAATCATGGGTCCTCTACCGGCATCACCTACGGCTCCTAGAACGCTTCCATCAGCGTTGTCTCCGCTCCATCCTCAACATCCATTGGAGCGCTTTCATCCCTAACGTCGAAGTACTCGAGATGGCAGAGGTCGACAGCATCGAGTCCACGCTGCTGAAGATCCAGCTGCGCTGGGTGGGTCACGTCTCCAGAATGGAGGACCATCGCCATCCCCAAGATCGTGTTATATGGCGAGCTCTCCACTGGCCACCGTGACAGAGGTGCACCAAAGAAAAGGTACAAGGACTGCCTAAAGAAATCTCTTGGTGCCTGCCACATTGACCATCACAGTGGGCTGATATCGCCTCAAACCGTGCATCTTGGCGCCTCACAGTTTGGCGGGCAGCAACCTCCTTTGAAGAGACCGCAGACCCCACCTCACTGACAAAAGGCAAAGGAGGAAAAACCCACACCCAACCCCAACCCACCAATTTTCCCCCTGCAGCTGCTGCAACCGTGTCTGCCTGTCCCGCATCGGACTTGTCAGCCACAAACGAGCCTGCAGCTGACGTGGACTTTTACCCCTCCATAAATCTTCGTCCGCGAAGCCAAGCCAAAGATTATGGGTTTAACTTAAGGTGAAGGGATGCTGGAATGTGAGGAGTCAAGCAAGTGTTCATTAGAAATGAAGTATTATGGGTTAAATCAGGGTGAAGGATGCTGGAATGGAGGAAGGGTTATAAAAGTATAATAAAATAAGGATCTTCAAAACAGGGATAGCAAGTAGATAGCTTTAGCAAGTCTTGGGGATTGATTAATGAGTAAAGAACAAAGACATGATATTTCCTGGCTAACAAGTTTGCAGGAAGGCACATAAACTGATAAGAAGTTAGAATCCACGTGGGCAGAATTAACCTAATGCTAAACCAATCCAGGAGGCAGAAGAATGTTAGGGGGGAAGGTATCTCTGTACTGAAATGAAATGTATAAAAGTTGGGTCAGCCTCAGTATCTGTGTGTATTCCAGGTGTAAGGGGAAGCACCCAACTTTGCATTGTTGTAATAAAAGTTCTTTGTTCTCCATTTTTGTCTCGAGCAATATTCTGTGAAGGTACTTCTGTTTCTCACACGTGTGTGTGTGTGTGTGTGTGTGTAAGAGCCCCTGCTTGAAGTGTGTGAGTGTGTGGAGGATAGGTTTACCATTGTCGGAGCCTAACTTCTGTCCGGCGTGAATCCCTGTCACGGGCTAGGGAAATTTTAGCTTTTTGAGTCAGTAGATCAGCACAGCATTGTGGGCCGAAGGGTCTGGACTGTGCTGGAATGTTCTATGTTCTGCAGATGCTATGATTGTGGTATAAACGCCCATCACCCCAGCAACTGAAAGACGCCATGCGAGTGGGATGGAAAGGGGTCCTCGACGATTTGGCCGCAACAACGATCCCGATCGATCATGTCGATGGGAGGGGTAGGGAGACCTCTCTGCTGCTCTTATGGTCCTGGAGGTCGACCTGCAATCAATTTCTCTGCAGCAACCACACTTCGCCACGATACAGCCGACCAGGATGCTCTGGATAGATGTGATGGTGGCCAGTGGCCTTTGCCCGCTTCATTCTTCTCAGGAAATGCAGTTGCGGTGGCACCTTCCTGACCAGTGAGGAGATGTTGAGTGTCCACGATAGGTCACTGGTCACATGAATTCCAAGGAACTTGGTGCTCTCCACTCTCTTCTACTACACAGTGGATGACGTGTAGGGGAGGGTGGTCATTCCTGGTCCTCCTGACATCCACGCTCCTCCATCCTGTCCACGTTGAGACCTAGGTTGTTACTCTTGAGATGATCCACTTCTTCTCCGCACAAGTGTAAAGCCCAGCAAAAGTAGCGGATGCTACCCAGAAAGTCCTGGGCAAATTCCCCCACTCCCCGGCATCAAGGACGTTGATGGGGTGACTCTGCCGTTGGGGTGCAGCAGCGATGGTCGAGAATCCCACACCCGCCCAGCACATGGCTCTGTTCTCGCTCGCCGCCATCAGGAAAGAGGTCCAGGGGCCATAGGACTCGGTCCACCAGGTTCCGAACAGCTCCGCTGTCAGACTCCTCAATGATGAAAATCAGCAGGTCGGGGGTTAAGTATCACCTTGATACCTGTGCACCACCAATCAACCATAATCGGACAGAGTCGTGATTAATAGGATTTAAGTGTCAGCCACAGCTTACATGTTTGCTGGCCCGGTTCTGAGCGAGGGGTTTTGGGGCGTAACAGCCTTCATGGCAATATCCGGAAGGAAAGAGTCCCATGGTTCAGGGGTGGTTGGGCCAACCCATAGCACCACAACCTGGATTAAGGGCTCAAGCCCAAAACGTCAGTTAATGCAGAACATCAAACACTACAGCCCAGTCCAGGCCTTTCAGCCCCTCAATGTTGTGCCCACCCATATATTCCTACCACTAACCCCCCCTGCCCCATAACCCCCTATTTTTCTGTCCATTCCGTGGGCCCATTGAAGAGTCTCTTAAATGTTCCAGGCTCCCACCACCATCCCTGGCAAGGCATTCCAGGCTCCCCACAACTCTGTGTTTTTAAAAAAAAAATCCCTCCTTTCACTTTGTACAGATGTCCTCTAATGTCTGGGAAACAGGTGCTGGATGTCCACCCTATATACACCTCAGAATCTTGTTGACCTCTATTGAGTCTCCCTCTCCTCCTTCTATGCTTCAAAGCTCTGCCAACCTTGCCTCATAACGACATGTTCTCCCAATCCTGGTGAATCTCCTCTGTCCCCTCCTCCGTAGCTTTCACATCCTTACTGTAATGAGGTGACCACATATACTCTCACCAGTGGGGTCTCGCCAGAAATTTTGTAGAGTTGTAATGTGACCTCTCAACTCCTGGAACTCAATCCCCCCGACTAATGAAGCCCAGCATCCCATAGACCTTCTTAACTGTCCAATCACCCTGCGCAGTGACCTTGAGGGATGTGTGGATTTGAACCCCAAGATCTCTCTGTTCGTCCACACAGTTAAGTAAATGACCATTAACCCTGTACTCAGCCATCTGGTTAGTCCTTCCAAAACAGTATGACCATGTCAAAATTACAGTGCTGTTTATACATAGTTCCCCCCCACCTCCCGCCCACCATTTCATGCCACCGTAGCGTTTCGGACATTTGACTTCACAGGAGGCTTGTCAGTATTGACATTTAATTGCCTCATTGGTGCAGGTATGAGAGCTAAACGAACTGCTCGCATTAACCCTCAAGACTCTCAAGCCCCTTTCACACTTGCATCCCAGTAAATCAGCCGATCAGAGTCCCAGAATAGGAATCAGGGGGTGACCAGTGGGGTGCCACAGGGATCTGTACTGGGACCCCAGCTGTTCACAATTTACATTAATGATCTGGATGAGGTGAATGGGAGATTGGGGATAAATAAGATAGAAATAGGAGAATAAGGAAAATGTTGGATGTTGTAGGAATGTTGTCTTATAAAGAGTTGAAAATAAGAAAACAGAAATGGAAAAGGAGGAAAGGTAATGATGGAAAAACGGAAAGAGAAGATAAACAAAATATAAAAGGGCTACGCTGAACTATATGTCTTTAAATATTAATGGAATACATAACCAAATTAAAAGGAATAAACTACCAAATTTAAATGAATAAATGTATTCATTAGAAAAAATAACATATTGGTTAAGAAATAATATTGAATATATCGAACAAGTATAGGAGCCTTACATTAAATACAATAGCGAAAACCTACCGGGGACAAACATTACCTAAGTTGATGGAAGGAGAGAGGAAAGAAAAAGAATGGACTCAGTAGAATTTCTGGTGTAATTTTGTTGAATGACAACATTGTCTGACTGGATTAATGCAACCTAGATTGTATACCTAAAATGGATGAGAGGGGGGGGTGGGGGGGTGGTTTGGGAGGAAAGGGGGGGGGGGAGAAAAAGTCACTGTATATGTGTGAAAAAGAAATTGTGTATACCATGGCTAATGTGATTTAATGGTGTGAAAAATAAAAAAATTAAAAAAAAAAAAAAAAAATGATCTGGATGAGGGGATTGGATGTAATATCTCCAAATTTGCAGATGACACTAAGCTAGGAGGGGTTGTGTCCACGGAAGAGGGGGTCAGGAAGCTCCAGTGTGATTTGGATAAATTGAGGGACTGGGCAGATACATGGCAAATGCACTACAATGTGGATAAATGTGAGGTTATCCACTTTGGTAATACAATCCGGAGGGCAGATTACTATTTGAATGGCAATAGATTAAGAGATGGGAGAAGTGCAGAGAGACCTAGGGGTACTTGTACACCAGTCTCTGAAGGCGAGCATGCAGGTACAGCAGGCGGTTAAAAAGGCAAATGGTATGTTGGCCTTCATATCAAGAGGGTTTGAGTATAGGAACAAGGATACCTTACTGCAGCTGTACAGGGCCTTGGTGAGACCCCACCTGGAGTATTGTGAGCAGTTTGGTCACCTTATCTAAGGAAGGATGTTCTTGCAATGGAGGGAGTGCAGAGGCGATTCACCAGGCTGATACCTGGAATGGCAGGAATGACTTATGAGGAAAGATTGCGCAAATTGGGATTGTTCTTGCTGGAGTTTAGAAGATTGAGAGGGGATCTCATAGAAGACATATAAAATTCTGGCAGGACTGGACAGAATGGATGCAGATGGGATGTTTCAATGATGGGAAAATCCAGAACCTGGGGCCATGGTTTGAGGATAATAGGCAAACCATTTAGGACCGAGATGAGGAGGAATTTCTATACCCAGAGGGTGGTGAATCTGTGGAACTTCATTGCCACAGAGGGCACGTGGAGGCAGGTTCATTAAATCTATTTAAGAGGGAATTAGATCTATTTCTTCAGTATAAGGGTATTAAAGGTTACGGAGAGAAGGCGGGGACGGGGTACTGAACTTTAAGATCAGCCATGATCTCGTTGAATGGCGGAGCAGGCTCGAAGGGTCGAATGACCTACTCCTGCTCCTATCTTCTATGTTTCTATGTATGGACTTTCATACTAGACCACTCCTAACCAGGACACTGAACACTCTCATAATTACAAGGGTCTATCCCTAGGGCTTGGTCTGTTCTACCTTTAATTGGAAGTGCCTGCAATGTTGCTTGCCTGATCCCAACGCCGGCATCTGCAGATGCCAGGGATTGTACTAGGTGTTGAGGCCGGTAATCCCCAACATGAGGTGACGTTGTCCAATGCCAGCATTGAGCAGATTTTGCTTTCACACTGGGCCACTATAAAGGCTGATTGGTGTTCGATTCCTGGTATTCATGAAAGAATATCAATGAAAATACTTGTCCTGTATATTTTTATGGGCCCAGTGGACCCCAAAACCCAGCAGCAATAGATATTCACCAAGACAAATGGTTAATTAAACAAGTTACTTTTAATAAACATAAAAACAGGATCAAACTTTAACTTATTAATATTAACTTAACCCCCTTCTAATTCTAAGCACACGTGTATGTAATGTGCGTGTAAGTTCAGAAAAGTTCTTTGATTCACAGTCCAATCTCACTTCTCACTCAAGTTCACCAGGATCAGGCAATTCTTACAGAATTTAACATTTATTAATTTTCACCAGGCTCTGGTGTTTAAATGGTTACCAGGAAGATTCTTGTTGATTTCAGAGAGAGATTTGTTGCTCGTTGGACACACACACACTGAGTCACTTCAGTGTCTTGCTGAAGAAATGTGCCCCATCAGGGGTTTTCCAAATGATAACCTCTTCTTCCAGGTCACCGCAGAGTTCCTCTTGTTTCCCTTATTTCAGGAGAAACACTCTAGCTGGCCATTTTCTCTTGTAAGGACCACAAGGGCTTTGAACAGGCTGAATTCAGAACCTGTCTTCAAAATGAGGTTTTCAAACAAGCTTCCAAAAGCCACTGCAGAAGTCCGTTCTCTCTCACTCTCGCTTAGAGAAACCCTGTTTCGTCTCCTCTCGCTCTCTCACTCTCTCTCTGCTTGCAAAACCCACATGAACTTCTTAGAACAGCAAACTGCAACCAGACAGATTGCAGCACCGGACCCCAATCTTCTGAGTCCGTTCATCTGTTGCTTTCCAAAACAATAATCCATGAGTCCATAGCATGTCCAATTAACACCTACTTGTGAAGTCTGTCTCTATAGGCATTCTCAAAGTTTTTGCAAAGGCACTGAGCCTGGACTGTCTGGCTTGAGCAGAGTTCTGGCATTTTAAATGAGATCTGTGTTGTGAAGTGTTTGTATCTATTTGTGACCTACACTAAAATACCTGCCACAAAAATCCCTTTAAAAGATAAATATAATATAATATATGTTATAATCCATCACACTATGAATTGTTTGCATGTGTATTATGTCTGGATGTTTTGCACTGAGGATCAGAGAGTGTGGTTTTGCCCAGTTGGACTTGTTGCGATCAATAAACCCAACTGAATGTCCAGGGTTATCGCCACGTGCCTGCTCCCCCCCCCTCCCCCCGGTTGAAGGCTGATCTTGAACTCCAACTCGAAAAAATGTCCCTGTTCTATAATCATTAGCCCTGGAGGAGTGACTAGGATTTCTATCAGCCAGTGCAGTAACTCATGGTGTCAGCCCCCCACCCCTCCCATACAGAATCCTGG